>NC_068446.1:45322123-45332123 GCF_023373465.1 Oncorhynchus keta | reverse complement strand
AAGGGAAAGAGAGGAGGGAAGAAGAGAAAGAGAGGAGGGAAGAGAAAGAGAGAAGGGAAGATGAGAGGAGAGAAGATAAGAGAGGAGAGCCCCGAGGCGAGGGGAGAGGAGATGGGGATTAGTGATGGAAGGGAATTGGATCTGTCTTGCCTGTTCAGCCACCATCCAAGTTTCCAAACAAGGATCACTAGGGAAGCTTTTAAAATAAAGCAAATGGAGTCCAAAGCCAAGTGTAACTACACACACACACACACACACACACACACACACACACACACACACACACACACACACACACACACACACACACACACTGAAAATAAAATCAAATGTTATGTGTCACATGCTTCCTAAACAACAGAGGTAGATTAATAGTGAAACCCACAACAATGCAGAGAGAAAAAGAGTCATTTTATACAGATAATAAGGAATAAATGTAAACTAAATACACAGGATACCGAGTCGATGTGGAAGGGGTACGAGGTAATTGAGGTCAGTGTCGCATTGCAGTTTCGCAGGGGGAGGGGTGGGGGGGGGCAGAGTGTAAAATGTGCAATGTGCTCATCAATGCTCATCTCATATTTTACACATTTTGCCATGAGGCCGAGAGAAAATGTTGTTTTAGAGTTCAGGGATTCTTAACACTCTCTATTTTCCACAAATATTTCTCTTAATATTAACAAGATGTTAAATATACAGTACCAGTCAAGTTTTGGACTCAACTATTTTGTTGAATAATAGTGAAATAACACTATAATAGATATGGTTAAAGTGACTATACATACAGTGGGGCAAACTAGTATTTAGTCAGCTGAAGTTCTCCCACTTCAAAAGATGCCAGAAATCTTGCTTGTTTGTAGGTGACCAAATACTTATTTTCCACCATAATTTGCAAATAAATTCATTAAAAAATCCTATAATGTGATTTTCTGGATTTTTTTTCCTCATTTTGTCTGTCATAGTTGAAGTGTACCTATGATGAAAATTACAGGCCTCTCTCATCTTTTTCTGTGGGAGAACTTGCACAATTGGTGGCTGACTAAATACTTGTTTGCCCCACTGTAGGTCCACAGACGACGCAATCCCAATCACACTGCACACTTCCCTAACCCATCTGGACAAGAGGAATACCTATGTGAGAATGCTGTTCATCGACTACAGCTCAGCATTTAACACCATAGTACCCTCCAAACTCATCATTAAGCTCCAGACCCTGGGTCTCGACCCCGCCCTGTGCAACTGGGTACTGGACTTCCTGACGGGCCGCCCCCAGGTGGTGAGGGTAGGTAACAACATCTCCACCCCGCTGATCCTCAACACTGGGGCCCCACAAGGGTGCGTTCTGAGCCCTCTCCTGTAATCCCTGTTCACCTACGACTGCGTGGCCACGCACGCCTCCAACTCAATCAAACAAGTTTGCAGATGACACAACAATAGTGGGTTTGATGACCAACAACGGCGAGACGGCCTACAGGGAGGAGGTGAGGGCCCTCGGAGTGTGGTGTCAGGAAAATAACCTCACACTCAACATCAAAAAAACTAAGGAGATGATCGTGGACTTCAGGGAACAGCAGAGGGAACACCCCCTATCCACATCGACGGAACAGTAGTGTAGAAGGTGGAAAGTTTTAAGTTCCTCGGCGTACACATCACGGACAAACTGAAATGGTCCACCCACTCAGACAGTGTGGTGATGAAGGCACAACAGCCCTGATCCCTGATCTCAATGGTGGCTCACTGCTTAAATAAAGGTTAAAGGTTAAACAAAATAACACAATAGAAATAAAAAGATACACACAAGATGTACAGCTTCCTGCCAGACCCACCATGGGAGGGGTGAGATGTACAGCTTCCTGCCAGACCCACCATGGGAGGGGTGAGATGTACAGCTTCCTGCCAGACCCACCATGGGAGGGGTGAGATGTACAGCTTCCTGCCAGACCCACCATGGGAGGGGTGAGATGTACAGCTTCCTGCCAGACCCACCATGGGAGGGGTGAGATGTACAGCTTCCTGCCAGACCCACCATGGGAGGGTGAGATGTACAGCTTCCTGCCAGACCCACCATGGGAGGGGTGAGATGTACAGCTTCCTGCCAGACCCACCATGGGAGGGGTGAGATGTACAGCTTCCTGCCAGATCCACCATGGCAGGGTGAGATGTACAGCTTCCCACCAGGTCCACCATGGGAGGGTGAGATGTACGCCGTGGGAGGGTGCCTGCCTCCCCCACCATGGGAGGGGTGAGATGTACGTCCTGTCTCTTATAAATACATCCTGAGACCCACCATTGTGACAGTTCACCCACAGGGAGGGGTGAGATGTACAGCTGAAGCAGAGGAGTTTGAGACCCACCATGGGAGGGGTGGTGAACTTCCTGCCAGACCCACCATGGGAGGGGTGAGATGTACAGTCAGACCCACCAGGGCTGTCAGTTACATAACTCTCCCACCTACCTCCTGCCAGACCTCCTGGGAGGGGTGAGATACCTCCTGCTCCTAGGGGTGAGATGTACCTCCTGCCAGACCCCCATGGGAGGGTCCTACCTCCTGCTCCTACCTCCTGCCAGACCTCCTGCTCCTGCCACCTCCTTCCTGCCAGACCCATCATGGGAGGGGTGAGATGTACTACTTCCTGCCAGACCCACCATGGGAGGGGTGAGATGTACTGCCTGCCAGACCCACCATGGGAGGGGTGAGATCCTGTACCCATCATGGGAGGGTGAGATGTACAGCTTCCTGCCAGACCCATCATGGGAGGGTGAGATGTACCTCCTTCCTCCTATGGGAGGGGTCCTAACTCCTGCCAGACCCTACCTCCTGCCAGACCTGGGAGGGGTGAGATGTACACTCCTAGACCTCCATGGGAGGGGTGAGATGTACAGCTCCTACCTCCTGGGAGGGTGAGATGTACAGCTCCTGCTCCTACCTCCTGCTGAGATGTACCTACCTCCTGTCCTAGACCTCCATGGGAGGGGTGAGATGTACAGCTTCCTACCACCTGCTCCTGCCACCTCCTGCTCCTGGGAGGGGTGAGATGTACCTCCTGCTCCTACCTTCCTGCTCCTGGACCTCCTGCTCCTGCTCCTACCTCCTGCTCCTACCTCCTGCTCCTAGGGCTGAGTTACCTCCTGCCACCTACCCTACCACCTGCTCCTACCTCCTGCTCCTTCCTCCTGCTCCTACCTGCCCTGCTCCTACCTCCTGCTCCTACTCCTACCTCCTGCTCCTACCTCCTGCTCCTACCTCCTACCTCCTGCTCCTACCTCCTGCTCCTACTCCTACCTCCTACTCCTACCTCCTGCTCCTACCTCCTACTCCTACCTCCTCCTCCTACCTCCTGCTCCTACTCCTACCTCCTCCTACCTCCTGCTCCTACCTCCTGCTCCTACCTCCTGCTCCTACCCCCTGCTCCTACCTCCTACCTCCTACTCCTACCTCCTGCTCCTACTCCTACCTCCTGCTCCTACCTCCTGCTCCTACCTCCTACTGCTCCTGCTCCTACCTCCTGCCTCCTACCTCCTACTCCTACCTCCTGCCTCCTACCTCCTGCTCCTCCTGCCTCCTGCTCCTACCTCCTGCTCCTGCTCCTACCTCCTACCTCCTGCTCCTACCCCTGCTCCTACCTCCTACCTCCTGCTCCTACCTCCTGCTCCTACCCCCTGCTCCTACCTCCTGCTCCTACCTCCTGCTCCTACCTCCTGCTCCTACCTCCTGCTCCTACCCCTCCCTACCTCCTGCCTCCTCCTACCTCCTTCCTCCTCCTCCTACCTCCTGCTACCTACCTCCTGCTCCTACCTCCTGCTCCTCCTACCTCCTGCTCCTACCTCCTGCTCCTACCTCCTGCTCCTACCTCCTGCTCCTACCTCCTGCTCCTTCCTCCTGCCTCCTGCTCCTACCCCCTGCTCCTACCTCCTGCTCCTACCTCCTGCTCCTACCTCCTGCTCCTACTCCTACCTCCTGCTCCTACCTCCTGCTCCTACTCCTACCTCCTGCTCCTACCTCCTGCTCCTAGTCCTACCTTCTGCTCCTACCTTCTGCTCCTACCTCCTGCTCCTACCTCCTGCTCCTACCTCCTGCTCCTACCTCCTGCTCCTACCACCTGCTCCTACCTCCTGCTCCAACTCCTACCTCCTGCTCCTACCTCCTGCTCCTACCTCCTGCTCCTACCCCTGCTCCTACCTCCTGCTCCTACCCCTGCACCTACCTCCTGCTCCTACCTCCTGCTCCTACCTCCTGCACCTACCTCCTGCTCCTACCTCCTGCTCCTACCTCCTGCTCCTACCCCCTGCTCCTACCTCCTGCTCCTACCTCCTGCTCCTACCTCCTCCTCCTCCTGCTCCTACCTCCTGCTCCTACCCCCTGCTCCTACCTCCTGCACCTACCTCCTGCTCCTACTCCTACCTCCTGCTCCTACCCCCTGCTCCTACCTCCTGCTCCTACCTCCTGCTCCTGCCTCCTCCTGCTCCTACCTCCTGCTCCTACCTCCTGCTCCTACCTCCTGCTCCTACTCCTACCTCCTGCTCCTACCTGGAGGCCTGGCAGAGAGGACCGGACACTGCTGGAGGCCTGGCAGACAGGACCGGACACGGCTGGAGGCCAGGCAGAGAGGACCGGACACTGCTGGAGGCCAGGCAGAGAGGACCGGACACTGCTGGAGGCCTGGCAGACAGGACCGGACACGGCTGGAGGCCAGGCAGAGAGGACCGGACACTGCTGGAGGCCAGGCAGAGAGGACCGGACACTGCTGGAGGCCAGGCAGACAGGACCGGACACTGCTGGAGGCCTGGCAGACAGGACCGGACACTGCTGGAGGCCAGGCAGAGAGGACCGGACACTGCTGGAGGCCTGGCAGAGAGGTCTTCATTACTCTGCTGTGGCACAGTGGCAAGCAGGCCGGCACACAGGACTGTATAATGCTGGAGGCCTGGCACACAGGACTGTATAATGCTGGAGGCCTGGCACCCAGGACGTATAATGCTGGAGGCCTGGCACACAGGACTGTATAATGCTGGAGGCCTGGCACACAGGACTGTATAATGCTGGAGGCCTGGCAGAGAGTAAGGCAGATGAAACAAAGCAGGTAAAAAAGGGTAAGGCCTGTAAGAGCGTCATGGCTAGATGGGATACAGCTTTTGTCAAATGTACATCAAAGGTTGAAAATGTTTGCATTTTAAACGACCCTTGACCTAACCATTTTCCTAATTCTCCTAACCTGCTACGTTAATTCTCCTAACCTGCTACGTTAGTTCTCCTAACCTGCTACGTTAATTCTCCTAACCTGATACGTTAATTCTCCTACCTGCTACGTTAATTCTCCTAACCTGCTACGTTAGTTCTCCTAACCTGCTACGTTAATTCTCCTAACCTGCTACGTTAATTATCCTAACCTGCTACGTTAATTCTCCTAACCTGCTACGTTAGTTCTCCTAACCTGCTACGTTAATTCTCCTAACCTGCTACGTTAATTCTCCTAACCTGCTACGTTAATTCTCCTAACCTGCTACGTTAGTTCTCCTAACCTGCTACGTTAATTCTCCTAACCTGCTACGTTAATTCTCCTAACCTGCTACGTTAGTTCTCCTAACCTGCTACGTTAGTTCTCCTAACCTGCTACGTTAATTCTCCTAACCTGCTACGTTAATTCTCCTAACCTGCTACGTTAGTTCTCCTAACCTGCTACGTTAATTCTCCTAACCTGCTACGTTAATTCTCCTAACCTGCTACGTTAGTTCTCCTAACCTGCTACGTTAATTCTCCTAACCTGCTACGTTAGTTCTCCTAACCTGCTACGTTAGTTCTCCTAACCTGCTACGTTAATTCTCCTAACCTGCTACGTTTATTCTCCTATCCCGCTGGGGTAATTAAGTGCTGATGACTCATCACTAGACACGTCAGCTACCACAACAAGTGACATCACTGCAACACTTAACAAAGAGCTGCAGTCAATTGTAGAATTTTAAAACATTGTATTTGGGACAAATCATTCGCTTAAACATCATATAAATCTGGTAATAAATCATGTGGGAATTGAGCAAGTTGAGGAGACTAAACTACTTGGAGTAAACCTGGATTGTAAACTGTCATGGTCAAAACATATTGATACAACAGTAGCTAAGACCGGGAGAAGTCTGTCCATAATAAAGTGCTGCTCAACCTTCTTAACAACACTATCAACAAGGCAGGTCCTACAGGCCCTAGTTTCTACATTCTTAACAGCACTATCAACAAGGCAGGTCCTACAGGCCCTAGTTTCTACCTTCTTAACAACACTATCAACAAGGCAGGTCCTACAGGCCCTAGTTTCTACCTTCTTAACAGCACTATCAACAAGGCAGGTCCTACAGGCCCTAGTTTCTACCTTCTTAACAACACTATCAACAAGGCAGGTCCTACAGGTCCTAGTTTCTACATTCTTAACAACACTATCAACAAGGCAGGTCCTACAGGCCCTAGTTTCTACCTTCTTAACAGCACTATCAACAAGGCAGGTCCTACAGGCCCTAGTTTCTACCTTCTTAACGGCACTATCAACAAGGCAGGTACTACAGGCCCTAGTTTCTACCTTCTTAACGGCACTATCAACAAGGCAGGTCCTACAGGCCCTAGTTTCTACCTTCTTAACAACACTATCAACAAGGCAGGTACTACAGGCCCTAGTTTCTACCTTCTTAACGGCACTATCAACAAGGCAGGTCCTACAGGCCCTGGTTTTGTCTGACCTGGACGACTGCCCAGTCATATGGTCAGGTGCCACAAAGAGGGACTTAGGAAAATTGCAATTGGCTCAGAACAGGGCAGCACGGCTGGCCCTTAAAAGTAGACAAAGAGCTAACATCAATAACATGCTTGTCAATCTCTCCTGGCTCAAAGTGGAGGAGAGATTGACTTCATCACTACTTGTTATTATGAGAGGCGTTGACGTGTTGAGAGCAGCGAACTGTCTGTTCAAAAACCGACGAGCACACGGCTCATTCACCCATGCAACCCCCAAGACAAGGCATACCCCCCCCAAAGACAAGGCATACCCCCACAAGATGAGGCATACCCCCCAAAAGACAAGGCATGGCCCCCCTCCACAAGGCAAGGCATACCCCCCCCACAAGACAAGGCATACCCCCCACAAGACAAGGCATGGCCCCTCCACAAGGCAAGGCATACCCCCAAAAGACAAGGCATACCCCCCACAAGACAAGGCATACTCCGCCCCACAAGACAAGGCATGCCCCCCACAAGACAAGGCATACCCCCCACAAGGCAAGGCATATCCCCCCACAAGACTAGGCATACCCCCCACAAGGCAAGGCATACCCCCCACAAGACAAGGCATACCCCCCCCCCACAAGGCAAGGCATACCCCCCCACAAGAAAAGGCATACCCCCCACAAGACAAGGCGGCATGCTGCCCCCACAAGATGAAACATACCCCCCCCCACAAGTCAAGGCATACCCCCCCAAGATGAAACATACCCCCCAAAAGACAAGGCATGGCCCCCTCCACAAGGCAAGGCATACCCCCCCACAAGACAAGGCATACCCCCCCACAAGGCATACCCCCCAAGGCATACCCCCCCCCACAAGCCAAGGCATACCCCCCACAAGATGAAACATACCCCCCCCCACAAGTCAAGGCATACCCCCGCAAGATGAAACATACCCCCAAAAAGACAAGGCATGACCCCCCCCCACAAGACAAGGCATACCCCCCCACCCCCCCCGCAAGATGAACCATACCCCCCCAAAAGACAAGGCATACCCCCACAAGATGAAACATACCCCCAAAAGACAAGGCATACCCCCCACAAGATGAAACATACCCCCAAAAGACAAGGCATACCCCCCACAAGACAAGGCATACCCCCTCCCCACAAGATGAAACATACCCCCCAAAAGACAAGGCATACCCCCCACAAGACAAGGCATACCCCCCACAAGACAAGGCATACCCCCCCCAAAAGACAAGGCATACCCCCCACAAGATGAAACATACCCCCCAAAAGACAAGGCATACCCCCCAAAGACAAGGCATACCCCCCACAAGACAAGGCATACCCCCTCCCCACAAGATGAAACATACCCCCCAAAAGACAAGGCATACCCCCCCACACAAGAAAATATATATGCATATTCAACATCAGGGAACTCAAATCTGATTTTAAAATCTTAAAAAAACGAACAGATAATGGACTGTGGAGACACACACACACACACACACACACACACACACACACACACACACACACACACACACACACACACACACACACACACACACACACACACACTGGCACTCTACAAACACACACACACACTGACACACACACACACTGACACTGGCACTCTACAAACACACACACACACACACACACACACACACACACACACTGGCACTCTACAAACACACACACACACTGACACACACACACACTGACACTGGCACTCTACAAACACACACACACACACACACACTACACACACACACACTGGCACTCTACAAACACACACACACACTGACACAGACACACACTAACACACACACACACTTTACACACACTGGCACGTGCAATCTACACACACACACACACACTGACACATGCACTCTACACACACACACACACACACACACACACACACACACTGACACGTGCACTCTACACACACACACACACTGACACATGCACTCTACACACACACACACACTGACACATGCACTCTACACACACACACACTGACACGTGCACTCTACACACACACACACACACACACACACACACACACTGACACATGCACTCTACACACACACACACACACACACTGACACGTGCACTCTACACACACACACACACACTACACATGCACTCTACACACACACACACACACACTGACACGTGCACTCTACACACACACACACTACACATGCACTCTACACACACACACACACAGACACGTGCACTCTACACACACACGCACACACACACTGACACATGCACTCTACACACACACACACACACACACACACATGCACTCTACACACACACACACACACACTGACACGTGCACTCTACACACACACACACACACACACTGACACATGCACTCTACACACACACACACTGACACATGCACTCTACACACACACACACACACACACTGACACGTGCACTCTACACACACACACACACACACACACACACACACACACACTGACACATGCACTCTACACACACACACACACACACACACTGACACATGCACTCTACACACACACACACACACACACTGACACATGCACTCTACACACACACACACACACACACACACACACACACACACACACACACACACACACACACACACACACACACACACACACACACACACACACACTCACCCAGTGATGTTGTGGTATTGTGTATGTTATATTGTAAATGTGTAATCATGTGTTGTTGATCATGTCCCCTGTCTGGACTCCAGGAAGACAAGCTGCTGCTAAAGGGGATCCTGAGTTAACGCTCCAGTTCTGACAAAAAGCTGTATCCCATCTAGTCCTAACCCTGTCAGATTCATGTTATTTACTCCAAGCTGTATCCCATCTAGTCCTAACCCTGTCAGATTCATGTTATTTACTCCAAGCTGTATCCCATCTAGTCCTAACCCTGTCAGATTCATGTTATTTACTCCAAGCTGTATCCCATCTAGTCCTAACCCTGTCAGATTCATGTTATTTACTCCAAGCTGTATCCCATCTAGTCCTAACCCTGTCAGATTCATGTTATTTACTCCAAGCTGTATCCCATCTAGTCCTAACCCTGTCAGATTCATGTTATTTACTCCAAGCTGTATCCCATCTAGTCCTAACCCTGTCAGAGCCCAGGCAGATTCATGTTATTTACTCCAAGCTGTATCCCATCTAGTCCTAACCCTGTCAGATTCATGTTATTTACTCCAAGCTGTATCCCATCTAGTCCTAACCCTGTCAGATTCATGTTATTTACTCCAAGT
>NC_068446.1:45293957-45322023 GCF_023373465.1 Oncorhynchus keta | reverse complement strand
CTGTATCCCATCTAGTCCTAACCCTGTCAGAGCCCAGGCAGATTCATGTTATTTACTCCAAGCTGTATCCCATCTAGTCCTAACCCTGTCAGAGCCCAGGCAGATTCATGTTATTTACTCCAAGCTGTATCCCATCTAGTCCTAACCCTGTCAGAGCCCAGGCAGATTCATGTTATTTACTCCAAGCTGTATCCCATCTAGTCCTAACCCTGTCAGAGCCCAGGCAGATTCATGTTATTTACTCCAAGCTGTATCCCATCTAGTCCTAACCCTGTCAGAGCCCAGGCAGATTCATGTTATTTACTCCAAGCTGTATCCCATCTAGTCCTAACCCTGTCAGAGCCCAGGCAGATTCATGTTATTTACTCCAAGCTGTATCCCATCTAGTCCTAACCCCTGTCAGAGCCCAGGCAGATTCATGTTATTTACTCAAGCTGTATCCCATCTAGCCCTAACCCTGTCAGAGCCCAGGCAGATTCATGTTATTTACTCCAAGCTGTATCCCATCTAGTCCTAACCCTGTCAGAGCCCAGGCAGATTCATGTTATTTACTCCAAGCTGTATCCCATCTAGTCCTAACCCTGTCAGAGCCCAGGCAGATTCATGTTATTTACTCCAAGCTGTATATCCCTAATCTAGCCCAGGCCTAACCCTGTCAGAGCCCAGGCAGATTCATGTTATTTACTCCAAGCTGTATCCCATCTAGTCCTAACCCTGTCAGAGCCCAGGCAGATTCATGTTATTTACTCCAAGCTGTATCCCATCTAGTCCTAACCCTGTCAGAGCCCAGG
The DNA here is from genome assembly GCF_023373465.1 of Oncorhynchus keta. NCBI lineage: Eukaryota > Metazoa > Chordata > Actinopteri > Salmoniformes > Salmonidae > Oncorhynchus > Oncorhynchus keta. The sequence goes on along the minus strand of NC_068446.1, from coordinate 45,321,232 downwards.
CAGATTCATGTTATTTACTCCAAGCTGTATCCCATCTAGTCCTAACCCTGTCAGAGCCCAGGCAGATTCATGTTATTTACTCCAAGCTGTATCCCATCTAGTCCTAACCCTGTCAGAGCCCAGGCAGATTCATGTTATTTACTCCAAGCTGTATCCCATCTAGTCCTAACCCTGTCAGAGCCCAGGCAGATTCATGTTATTTACTCCAAGCTGTATCCCATCTAGTCCTAACCCTGTCAGAGCCCAGGCAGATTCATGTTATTTACTCCAAGCTGTATCCCATCTAGTCCTAACCCTGTCAGAGCCCAGGCAGATTCATGTTATTTACTCCAGATTCATGTTATTTACTGTATCCCATCTAGCTGTATCCCTGTCAGAGCCAGGCAGATTCATGTTATTTAGTCCTAACCCTGTCAGTCCTAAGCCCAGGCAGATTCATGTTATTTACTCCAAGCTGTATCCCATCTAGTCCTAACCCTGTCAGATTCATGTTATTTACTCCAAGCTGTATCCCATCTAGTCCAAACCCTGTCAGAGCCCAGGCAGATTCATTAATCATTTTACACGCCCAATTTTTCAGTTTTTGATTTGTTAAAAAAGTTTTGAAATGTCCAATAAATTTCGTTCCACTTCATGATTGTGTCCCACTTGTTGTTGATTCTTCACAAAAAAATACAGTTTTATATCTTTATGTTTGAAGCCTGAAAGGTCGCAAAGTTCAAGGGGGCCGAATACTTTCGCAAGGCACTGTATCTCTTTTAGGATTCTTGCGGTCAAATTGCAGTCTACAAATGATTTGTAATTATGTTCTGTCCGCCTCGACCATCCGCTCAAGAAAAAACAAATGGTCCCGTCGCTGATAGTTGATGATCTCTAGCTGGTCACAGCAGCAGACTGTCCACGCTGCTCCATGCTGCCAGCTGGCTCTTCACCCTTTATGCCTTTTTACACAGGACCCAGGTCCCATGCTGGCTTTGCACATTCACAGAGGGGGGTGGGGGGCATGACATGGCAGCAGGGACAGTCAGCACCTCACCCTGCTATGATTAATCAACCCTCCCTGTTTTATTTAAAGCCTTGAATGAATCATCCGGCAAGGTGAGAGAGAGGTTAGCTGATAGATTAAGGTTAGAGGAAAGTTTGTGGATTTGAAGTGTAAATGTTTGTTTTGCAGTTTTGAAGTACAGTTACTTGCCACCACATCGAAATAAGCCGCGCGAGAAAAAAAAAAGCCAGCTCAAATTGACCAGGCCCAGATCCTGGTGTTTCTATTGGTAGATATATTTGTGGTATATATATTGGTAGATATATTTGTGGTACATATTCGTATATATATATTTGTGGTATATATTGATATATATATTTGTGGTATATATTGATAGATATATTTGTGGTATATATTGGTAGATATGTTTGTGGTACATATTGGTAGATATATATTTGTGTATATATTGGTAGATATATTTTGTGGTATATATTGGTAGATATATTTGTGGTATATATTGGTAGATATATTTTGTGGTATATATTGGTAGGTATATGTGTGGTATATTGGTAAGTATATTTGTAGTATATATTGGTAGATATATTTGTGGTATATATTGGTAAGTGTATTTGCGGTATATATTGGTAGATATATTTTGTGGTATATATTGGTAGATATATTTTGTGGTATATATTGGTAAGTATATTTGTGGTATATATTGATAGATATATTTGTGGTATATATTGGTAGATATATTTTGTGGTATATATTGGTAGATATATTTGTGGTATATATTGGTATATATTTTGTGGTATATATTGGTAGATATATTTTGTGGTATATATTGGTAGATATATTTTGTGGTATATATTGGTAAGTATATTTGTGGTATATATTGATAGATATATTTGTGGTATATATTGGTATATATATTTTGTGGTATATATTGGTAGATATATTTGTGGTATATATTGGTATATATTTTGTGGTATATATTGGTAGATATATTTTGTGGTATATATTGGTAAGTATATTTGTGTCAACGCACAATGAGGACAGTGTCTGAGGAAACATCCTGGAACAATGAAGCACCCGATTTTTGGCTTCAGGATGACTTTACCCTGGAGCCTGTGGTTCAGGATGACTTTACCCAGGAGTCTGTGGTTCAGGATGACTTTACCCTGGAGCCTGTGGTTCAGGATGACTTTACCCTGGAGTCTGTGGTTCAGGATGACTTTACCCTGGAGTCTGTGGTTCAGGATGACTTTACCCTGGAGTCTGTGGTTCAGGATGACTTTACCCTGGAGTCTGTGGTTCAGGATGACTTTACCCTGGAGTCTGTGGTTCAGGATGACTTTACCCTGGAGTCTGTGGTTCAGGATGACTTTACCCTGGAGTCTGTGGTTCAGGATGACTTTACCCTGGTTCAGGATGACTTTACCCTGGAGTCTGTGGTTCAGGATGACTTTACCCTGGAGTCTGTGGTTCAGGATGACTTTACCCTGGAGTCTGTGGTTCAGGATGACTTTACCCTGGTTCAGGATGACTTTACCCTGGAGTCTGTGGTTCAGGATGACTTTACCCTGGAATCTGTGGTTCAGGATGACTTTACCCTGGAGTCTGTGGTTAACAAAGAACATTCCAGGGCTTCCACCCCCCCAGGGGTGATGAAACATGTCCTCTCTCTCACCTCTCTCTCCTCCTCACTCTCTCCTCCTCTTTCTCCCACATGACAGAAGAGCGGGCTGAGCAGCTGGGGTTAATGATACTTGTCATCGGGTGGATGATGTCTCCCCCCGCCGAACACAACCCAATGCCCCAGGGCGGTGATGGGGACATTGCCCTGTGTATCGTGTGTGTCGGATGGAACGTTAAACGGGTATCCTGACTCTCTGTGGTCACTAAAGAGTCCGTGGCACTTATCGTAATTGTAGGGGTGTTAACTACGATGTCCATGGATACATTTCCTTCATACCATCATGGCCACCTAATCCTCCCCAGTTTCCAATTGGCTCATTCATTCCCCCCTCCTCCTCCTCTCCCCTGTAACTATTCCCCAGGTCGTTGCTGTAAATCAGAATGTGTTCTCAGACAACTTACCTGGTTCAATATATAAATAAAACGCAAGGAGGCATGTAGGCACGTGAGCACACACACACACACACACGCACGCACGCACGCACGCACGCACGCAACACACACACACACACACACACACACACACACACACACACACACACACACACACACACACACACACACACACGCAACACGCAACACGCAACACACGCACACACACACGCACACACACACGCAACACACACACACACACACAACACACACACACACACACACACGCAACACACACACACACGCAACACACACACACACACACACACGCAACACGCACACACACACGCAACACGCACACACACACACACACACACACACACACACACACACACACACACACACATACACACGCAACACGCACACACACACACACACACAAACACACGACAGCCGTAGTACCAGCGGATTGTCACTAGCGTAGCAGTAAAAGGAGTCAGGTGGCAGCAACTGTCAACCCAATGAACTGAACGAACATATTGAATAACCAACAGTTCACACTAGACCTGTCTGTTACTGCTAGACCTGTCTGTTACTGCTAGACCTCAGTCTGTTACTGCTAGACCTCAGCATGTTACTGCTAGACCTCAGTCTGTTACTGCTAGACCTGTCTGTTACTGCTAGACCTCAGCCTGTTATAGACCTCAGTCTGTTACTGCTAGACCTCAGCATGTTACTGCTAGACCTCAGCATGTTACTGCTAGACCTCAGTCTGTTACTGCTAGACCTGTCTGTTACTGCTAGACCTCAGTCTGTTACTGCTAGACCTCAGCATGTTACTGCTAGACCTCAGCATGTTACTGCTAGACCTCAGCATGTTACTGCTAGACCTCAGCATGTTACTGCTAGACCTCAGTCTGTTACTGCTAGACCTGTCTGTTACTGCTAGACCTCAGTCTGTTACTGCTAGACCTCAGCATGTTACTGCTAGACCTCAGCATGTTACTGCTAGACCTCAGTCTGTTACTGCTAGACCTGTCTGTTACTGCTAGACCTCAGTCTGTTACTGCTAGACCTCAGTCTGTTACTGCTAGACCTGTCTGTTACTGCTAGACCTCAGTCTGTTACTGCTAGACCTCAGCATGTTACTGCTAGACCTCAGCATGTTACTGCTAGACCTCAGTCTGTTACTGCTAGACCTCAGCATGTTACTGCTAGACCTCAGTCTGTTACTGCTAGACCTCAGCATGTTATAGACCTCAGCCTGTTATAGACCTCAGCCTGTTATAGACCTCAGCATGTTACTGCTAGACCTCAGCATGTTACTGCTAGACTCAGCATGTTACTGCTAGACCTCAGCATGTTACTGCTAGACCTCAGCATGTTATAGACCTCAGCATGTTATAGACCTCAGCATGTTACTGCTAGACCACAGCATGTTATAGACCTCAGCCTGTTATAGACCTCAGCATGTTACTGCTAGACCACAGCATGTTACTGCTAGACCTCAGTCTGTTACTGCTAGACCTCAGCATGTTACTGCTAGACCTCAGTCTGTTACTGCTAGACCTCAGCATGTTACTGCTAGACCTCAGCCTGTTATAGACCTCAGTCTGTTACTGCTAGACCTCAGTCTGTTACTGCTAGACCTCAGCATGTTATAGACCTCAGCCTGTTATAGACCTCAGCCTGTTATAGACCTCAGCATGTTACTGCTAGACCTCAGCATGTTACTGCTAGACCTCAGCCTGTTATAGACCTCAGCCTGTTATAGACCTCAACATGTTACTGCTAGACCTCAGCCTGTTATAGACCCAGCCTGTTATAGACCTCAGCCTGTTATAGACCTCAGCCTGTTATAGACCTCAGCATGTTACTGCTAGACCTCAGCATGTTACTGCTAGACCTCAGCCTGTTATAGACCTCAGCCTGTTATAGACCTCAGCATGTTACTGCTAGACCTCAGCCTGTTATAGACCTCAGCATGTTACTGCTAGACCTCAGCCTGTTATAGACCTCAGCCTGTTATAGACCTCTCAGCCTGTTACTGCTAGACCTCAGCCTGTTATAGACCTCAGCCTGTTATAGACCTCAGCATGTTACTGCTAGACCTCAGCATGTTACTGCTAGACCTCAGCCTGTTATAGACCTCAGCCTGTTATAGACCTCAGCCTGTTATAGACCTCGGCATGTTACTGCTAGACCTCAGCCTGTTATAGACCTCAGCCTATTATAGACCTCAGCCTGTTACTGCTAGACCTCAGCCTGTTATAGACCTCAGCTTGTTACTGCTAGACCTCAGCCTGTTATAGACCTCAGCCTGTTATAGACCTCAGCCTGTTATAGACCTCAGCCTGTTATAGACCTCAGCCTGTTATAGACCTCAGTCTGTTACTGCTAGACCTCAGTCTGTTACTGCTAGACCTCAGCCTGTTATAGACCTCAGCATGTTATAGACCTCAGCCTGTTATAGACCTCAGCCTGTTATAGACCTCAGCCTGTTATAGACCTCAGCCTGTTACTGCTAGACCTCAGTCTGTTATAGACCACAGCCTGTTATAGACTCAGCCTCAGCCTGTTATAGACCTCAGCCTGTTATAGACCTCAGTCTGTTACTGCTAGACCTCAGCCTGTTATAGACCTCAGCATGTTATAGACCTCAGCCTGTTATAGACCTCAGCCTGTTATAGACCTCAGCCTGTTATAGACCTCAGCCTGTTATAGACCTCAGCCTGTTACTGCTAGACCTCAGTCTGTTATAGACCTCAGCCTGTTATAGACCTCAGCTTGTTACTGCTACACCTCAGCCTGTTATAGACCTCAGCCTGTTATAGACCTCAGCCTGTTATAGACCTCAGCCTGTTATAGACCTCAGCCTGTTATAGACCTCAGCCTGTTATAGACCTCAGCCTGTTACTGCTAGACCTCAGCCTGTTATAGACCTCAGCCTGTTATAGACCTCAGCCTGTTATAGACCTCAGCCTGTTATAGACCTCAGTCTGTTACTGCTAGACCTCAGTCTGTTACTGCTAGACCTCAGTCTGTTACTGCTAGACCTCAGCCTGTTATAGACCTCAGCATGTTATAGACCTCAGCCTGTTATAGACCTCAGCCTGTTATAGACCTCAGCATGTTATAGACCTCAGCCTGTTATAGACCTCAGCCTGTTATAGACCTCTCAGCCTGTTACTGCTAGACCTCAGCCTGTTATAGACCTCAGCCTGTTATAGACCTCAGCATGTTACTGCTAGACCTCAGCATGTTACTGCTAGACCTCAGCCTGTTATAGACCTCAGCCTGTTATAGACCTCAGCCTGTTATAGACCTCGGCATGTTACTGCTAGACCTCAGCCTGTTACTGCTAGACCTCAGCCTATTATAGACCTCAGCCTGTTACTGCTAGACCTCAGCCTGTTATAGACCTCAGCTTGTTACTGCTAGACCTCAGCCTGTTATAGACCTCAGCCTGTTATAGACCTCAGCCTGTTATAGACCTCAGCCTGTTATAGACCTCAGCCTGTTATAGACCTCAGTCTGTTACTGCTAGACCTCAGTCTGTTACTGCTAGACCTCAGCCTGTTATAGACCTCAGCATGTTATAGACCTCAGCCTGTTATAGACCTCAGCCTGTTATAGACCTCAGCCTGTTATAGACCTCAGCCTGTTACTGCTAGACCTCAGTCTGTTATAGACCACAGCCTGTTATAGACCTCAGCCTGTTATAGACCTCAGCCTGTTATAGACCTCAGTCTGTTACTGCTAGACCTCAGCCTGTTATAGACCTCAGCATGTTATAGACCTCAGCCTGTTATAGACCTCAGCCTGTTATAGACCTCAGCCTGTTATAGACCTCAGCCTGTTATAGACCTCAGCCTGTTACTGCTAGACCTCAGTCTGTTATAGACCTCAGCCTGTTATAGACCTCAGCCTGTTATAGACCTCAGCTTGTTACTGCTACACCTCAGCCTGTTATAGACCTCAGCCTGTTATAGACCTCAGCCTGTTATAGACCTCAGCCTGTTATAGACCTCAGCCTGTTATAGACCTCAGCCTGTTACTGCTAGACCTCAGCCTGTTATAGACCTCAGCCTGTTATAGACCTCAGCCTGTTATAGACCTCAGCCTGTTATAGACCTCAGTCTGTTACTGCTAGACCTCAGTCTGTTACTGCTAGACCTCAGTCTGTTACTGCTAGACCTCAGCCTGTTATAGACCTCAGCATGTTATAGACCTCAGCCTGTTATAGACCTCAGCCTGTTATAGACCTCAGCATGTTATAGACCTCAGCCTGTTATAGACCTCAGCCTGTTATAGACCTCTCAGCCTGTTACTGCTAGACCTCAGCCTGTTATAGACCTCAGCCTGTTATAGACCTCAGCATGTTACTGCTAGACCTCAGCATGTTACTGCTAGACCTCAGCCTGTTATAGACCTCAGCCTGTTATAGACCTCAGCCTGTTATAGACCTCAGCCGTTATAGCATGTTACTGCTAGACCTCAGCCTGTTATAGACCTCAGCCTATTATAGACCTCAGCCTGTTACTGCCTGTTTATAGACCTCAGCCTGTTATAGACCTGCAGCTTGTTACTGCTAGACCTCAGCCTGTTATAGACCTCAGCCTGTTATAGAGAGCCTGTTATAGACCTCAGCCTGTTATAGACCTCCTGCCTAGACCTCAGTTATAGACCTCAGCCTGTTATAGACCTCAGTCTGTTACTCAGCTGTTATAGACCTCAGTCTGTTACTGCTAGACCTCAGCCTGTTATAGACCTCAGCATGTTATAGACCTCAGCCTGTTATAGACCTCAGCCTGTTATAGACCTCAGCCTGTTACTGCTAGACCTCAGCCCTCAGTCTGTTATAGACCTCAGCCTGTTATAGACCTCAGCCTGTTATAGACCTCAGCCTGTTATAGACCTCAGTCTGTTTACTCAGCTAGAGCCTGTTATAGACCTCAGCCTGTTATAGACCTCAGCATGTTATAGACCTCAGCCTGTTATAGACCTCAGCCTGTTATAGACCTCAGCCTGTTATAGACCTCAGCCTGTTATAGACCTCAGCCTGTTACTGCTAGACCTCAGCCTGTTATAGACCTCAGCCTGTTATAGACCTCAGCCTCAGCCTGTTATAGACCTCAGCCTGTTATAGACCTCAGCCTGTTATAGACCTCAGCTTGTTACTAGACCTCAGCCACCTCAGCCTGTTATAGACCTCAGCCTGTTATAGACCTCAGCCTGTTATAGACCTCAGCCTGTTATAGACCTCAGCCTGTTATAGACCTCAGCCTGTTATAGAGCCTGTTACTGCTAGACCTCAGCCTGTTACTCAGCCTGTTATAGACCTCAGCCTGTTATAGACCTCAGCCTGTTATAGACCTCAGCCTGTTATAGACCTCAGCCTGTTATAGACCTCAGCCTGTTACTGCTAGACCTCAGCCTCTGTTAGACCTCAGCCTAGACCTCAGTCTGTTACTGCTAGACCTCAGCCTGTTATAGACCTCAGCCTGTTATAGACCTCAGCCTGTTATAGACCTCAGCCTGTTATAGACCTCAGCATGTTATAGACCTCAGCCTGTTATAGACCTCAGCCTGTTAGACCTCAGCATGTTACTGCTAGACCTCAGTCTGTTACTGCTAGACCTGTCTGTTACTGCTAGACCTCAGCCTGTTATAGACCTCAGCCTGTTATAGACCTCAGCCTGTTATAGACCTCAGCCTGTTATAGACCTCAGCCTGTTATAGACCTCAGCCTGTTATAGACCTCAGCCTGTTATAGACCTCAGCCTGTTATAGACCTCAGCCTGTTATAGACCTCAGCCTGTTATAGACCTCAGCCTGTTATAGACCTCAGCCTGTTACTGCTAGACCTCAGCCTGTTATAGACCTCTGTTATAGCCTCAGCCTGTTATAGACCTCAGCCTGTTACTGCTAGACCTCAGCCTGTTATAGACCTCAGCCTGTTATAGACCTCAGCCTGTTATAGACCTCAGCCTGTTATAGACCTCAGCCTGTTATAGACCTCAGCCTGTTATAGACCTCAGCCTGTTACTGCTAGACCTCAGCATGTTTACTCAGCCTAGACCTCAGCCTGTTATAGACCTCAGCCTGTTATAGACCTCAGACCTCCTGTTATAGACCTCAGCCTGTTATAGACCTCAGCCTGTTATAGACCTCAGCCTGTTATAGACCTCAGCCTGTTATAGACCTCAGCCTGTTTACTGCTAGACCTCAGCCTGTTATAGACCTCAGCCTGTTAGATAGACCTCAGCCTGTTACTGCCTAGACCTCAGCCTGTTATAGACCTCAGCCTGTTTAGACCTCAGCCTGTTATAGACCTCAGCCTGTTATAGACCTCAGCCTGTTATAGACCTCAGCCTGTTATAGACCTCAGCCTGTTATAGACCTCAGCCTGTTATAGACCTCAGCCTGTTACTGCTAGAGCCTGTTATCAGACCTCAGCCTGTTATAGACCTCAGCCTGTTATAGACCTCAGCCTGTTATAGACCTCAGCCTGTTATAGACCTCAGCCCTCAGCCTGTTATAGACCTCAGCCTGTTATAGACCTCAGCCTGTTATAGACCTCAGCCTGTTATAGACCTCAGCATGTTAGACTCAGCTGTTATAGACCTCAGCCTGTTATAGACCTCAGCCTGTTACTGCTAGACCTCAGCCTGTTATAGACCTCAGCCTGTTATAGACCTCAGCCTGTTATAGACCTCAGCCTGTTATAGACCTCAGCATGTTAGACCTCAGCCTGTTGCTAGACCTCAGCCTGTTATAGACCTCAGCCTGTTATAGACCTCAGCCTGTTATAGACCTCAGCCTGTTATAGACCTCAGCCTGTTATAGACCTCAGCCTGTTACTGCTAGACCTCAGCCTGTTACTGCTAGACCTCAGCCTGTTATAGACCTCAGCCTGTTATAGACCTCAGCCTGTTATAGACCTCAGCCAGCCTGTTATAGACCTCAGCCTGTTATAGACTGTTACTGCAGACCTCAGCCTGTTATAGACCTCAGCCTGTTATTATAGACCTCAGCCTGTTATAGACCTCAGCTGTTATAGACCTCAGCCTGTTATAGACCTCAGCCTGTTATAGACCTCAGCCTGTTATAGACCTCAGCCTGTTATAGCAGCCTGTTATACCTCAGCCTGTTATAGACCTCAGCCTGTTATAGACCTCAGCCTGTTATAGACCTCAGCCTGTTATAGACCTCAGCCTGTTACTGCTAGACCTCAGCCTGTTATAGACCTCAGCCTGTTATAGACCTCAGCCTGTTATAGACCTCAGCCTGTTATAGACCTCAGCCTGTTATAGACCTCAGCCTGTTACTGCTAGACCTCAGCCTGTTATAGACCTCAGCCTGTTATAGACCTCAGCCTGTTATAGACCTCAGCCTGTTATAGACCTCAGCCCTAGACCTCAGCCTGTTATAGACCTCAGCCTGTTACTGCTAGACCTCAGCCTGTTATAGACCTCAGCCTGTTATAGACCTCAGCCTGTTATAGACCTCAGCCTGTTATAGACCTCAGCCTGTTATAGACCTCAGCCTGTTATAGACCTCAGCCTGTTATAGACTAGACCTCAGCCTGTTATAGACCTCAGCCTGTTATAGACCTCAGCCTCTAGACCTCCTGTTACTGCTAGACCTCAGCCTGTTATAGACCTCAGCCTGTTATAGACCTCAGCCAGCCTGTTACTGCTAGACCTCAGCCTGTTATAGACCTCAGCCTGTTATAGACCTCAGCCTGTTATAGACCTCAGCCAGACCTCCTGTTATAGACCTCAGCCTGTTATAGACCTCAGCCTGTTATAGACCTCAGCCTGTTATAGACCTCAGCCTGTTACCTGCCTGTTATAGACCTCAGCCTGTTACTGCAGACCTCAGTCTGTTACTGCTAGACCTCTGTTATAGCAGCCTGTTATAGACCTCAGCCTGTTATAGACCTCAGCCTGTTATAGACCTCAGCCTGTTATGTAGACCTCACTGTTATAGACCTCAGCCTGTTATAGACCTCAGCCTGTTATAGACCTCAGCCTGTTCACTGTTATAGACCTCAGCCTGTTATAGACCTCAGCCTGTTATAGACCTCAGCCTGTTATAGACCTCAGCCTGTTATAGACCTCAGCCTGTTATAGACCTCAGCCTGTTATAGACCTCAGCCTGTTATAGACCTCAGTCTGTTACTGCTAGACCTCAGCCTGTTATAGACCTCAGCCTAGACCTCAGCCTGTTATAGACCTCAGCTTGTTAGACCTCAGCCTGTTATAGACCTCAGCCTGTTATAGACCTCAGCCTGTTATAGACCTAGACCTCAGCCTGTTATAGACCTCAGCCTAGACCTCAGCCTGTTATAGACCTCAGCCTGTTATAGACCTCAGCCTGTTATAGACCTCAGCCTGTTATAGACCTCAGCCTGTTATAGACCTCAGTCTGTTACTGCTAGACCTCAGCTGTTATAGACCTCAGCCTGTTATAGACCTCAGCCTGTTATAGACCTGTTATAGACCTCAGCCTGTTATAGACCTCAGCCTGTTATAGACCTCAGCCTGTTATAGAGCCTCTTATAGACCTCAGCCTGTTATAGACCTCAGCCTGTTATAGACCTCAGCCTGTTACCTCAGCTGACCTCAGTCTGTTAGACCTCAGCCTGTTATAGACCTCAGCCTGTTATAGACCTCAGCCTGTTATAGACCTCAGCCTGTTATAGACCTCAGCCTGTAGACCTCAGCCTGTTATAGACCTCAGCCTGTTACTGCTAGACCTCAGCCTGTTATAGACCTCAGCCTGTTATAGACCTCAGCCTGTTATAGACCTCAGCCTGAGACCTCAGCCTGTTATAGACCTCAGCCTGTTATAGACCTCAGCCTGTTACTGCTAGACCTCAGCCTGTTATAGACCTCAGCCTGTTATAGACCTCAGCCTGTTATAGACCTCATAGACCTCAGCCTGTTATAGACCTCAGCCTGTTATAGACCTCAGCCTGTTACTCAGCCTAGACCTCAGTTATAGACCTGCCTGTTATAGACCTCAGCCTGTTATAGACCTCAGCCTGTTATAGACCTCACCTCAGCCTGTTACCTCAGCCTGTTATAGACCTCAGCCTGTTATAGACCTCAGCCTGTTATAGACCTCAGCCTGTTATAGACCTCAGCCTGTTATAGACCTCAGCCTGTTATAGACCTCAGCCTGTATAGACTCAGCTGTTATAGACCTCAGCCTGTTATAGAGCCTGTTATAGACCTCAGCCTGTTATAGACCTCAGCCTGTTATAGACCTCAGCCCTGTTATAGACCTCAGCCTGTTATAGACCTCAGACCTGTTTTAGACCTCAGCCTGTTATAGACCTCAGCCTGTTAGACCTCAGCCTGTTATAGACCTCAGCCTGTTATAGACCTCAGCCTGTTATAGACCTCAGACCTCAGCCTGTTATAGACCTCAGCCTGTTATAGATCTCAGCCTGTTACTGCTAGACCTCAGCCTGTTATAGACCTCAGCCTGTTATAGACCTCAGCCTGTTACTGCTAGACCTCAGCCTGTTATAGACCTCAGCCTGTTATAGACCTCAGCCTGTTATAGACCTCAGCCTGTTATAGACCTCAGCCTGTTATAGACCTCAGCCTGTTATAGACCTCAGCCAGCCTCAGTTAGACTCAGCCTAGACCTCAGCCTGTTTACTCAGCCTAGACCTCAGCCTCTTATAGACCTCAGCCTGTTATAGACCTCAGCCTGTTATAGACCTCAGCCTGTTATAGACCTCAGCCTGTAATAGACCTCAGCCTGTTATAGACCTCAGCCTGTTATAGACCTCAGCCTGTTACTGCTAGACCTCAGCCTGTTATAGACCTCAGCCTGTTATAGACCTCAGCCTGTTACTGCTAGACCTCAGCCTGTTATAGACCTCAGCCTGTTTAGACCTCAGCCTGTTATAGACCTCAGCCTGTTATAGACCTCAGCCTGTTATAGACCTCAGCCTGTTATAGACCTCAGCCTGTTATAGACCTCAGCCTGTAATAGACCTCAGCCTGTTACTCAGCCTGTTACTAGACCTCAGCATGTTACTCAGCTAGACCTCAGCCTCTTATAGACCTCAGCCTGTTATAGACCTCAGCCTGTTATAGACCTCAGCCTGTTATAGACCTCAGCCTGTTATAGACCTCAGCCTGTTATAGACCTCAGCCTGTTTACTGCTAGACCTCAGCATGTAGACCTCAGCCTGTTACTAGACCTCAGTCTGTTACTGCTAGACCTCAGCCTGTTATAGACCTCATGTTATAGCCTGTTATAGACCTCAGCCTGTTATAGACCTCAGCCTGTTATAGACCTCAGCCTGTTATAGACCTCAGCCTGTTATAGACCTCAGCCTGTTACTGCTAGACCTCAGCCTGTTACTGCTAGACCTCAGCCAGCCTGTTATAGACCTCAGCCTGTTATAGACCTCAGCATGTTACTGCTAGACCTCAGCCTGTTATAGACCTCAGCCTATTATAGACCTCAGCCTGTTTAGACCTCAGCCTGTTATAGACCTCAGCCTGTAGACCTCAGCCTGTTATAGACCTGCTAGACCTCAGCCTGTTATAGACCTCAGCCTGTTATAGACCTCAGCCTGTTATAGACCTCAGCCTGTTTACTCAGCCTGTTATAGACCTCAGCCTGTTATAGACCTCAGCCTGTTATAGAGCCCTGCAGACCTCCTGTTATAGACCTCAGCCTGTTATAGACCTCAGCCTGTTATAGACCCTCAGCCTGTTATAGACCTCAGCCTGTTACTCAGCTAGACCTCAGCCTGTTATAGACCTCAGCCTGTTATAGACCTCAGCCTGTTATAGACCTCAGCCTGTATAGACCTCAGCCTGTTATAGACCTCAGCCCTCAGCCTGTTATAGACCTCAGCCTAGACCTCAGCCTGTTATAGACCTCAGCCTGTTATAGACCTCAGCCTGTTATAGACCTCAGCCTGTTACTGCTAGACCTCAGCCTGTTATAGACCTCAGCCTGTTTAGACCTCAGCCTGTTATAGACCTCAGCCTGTTATAGACCTCAGCCTGTTATAGACCTCAGCCTATTAGACCTCAGCCTAGACCTCAGCCTGTTATAGACCTCAGCCTGTTATAGACCTCAGCCTGTTATAGACCTCAGCCTGTTACTGCTAGACCTCAGCATGTTACTGCTAGACCTCAGCCTGTTATAGACCTCAGCCTGTTATAGACCTCAGCCTATTATAGACCTCAGCCTGTTATAGACCTCAGCCTGTTATAGACCTCAGCCTGTTATAGACCTCAGCCTGTTATAGACCTCAGCCTGTTAGACCTCAGCCTGTTATAGACCTCAGCCTGTTATAGACCTCAGCCTGTTATAGACCCTCAGCCTTGCGCTAGACCTCAGCCTGTTATAGACCTCAGCCTGTTATAGACCTCAGCCTGTTAGACCTCAGCCTGTTATAGACCTCAGCCTGTTATAGACCTCAGCCTGTTATAGACCTCAGCCTGTTATAGACCTCATAGACTGCTAGACCTCAGCCTGTTATAGACCTCAGCCTGTTATAGACCTCAGCCTGTTATAGACCTCAGCCTGTTACTGCTAGACCTCAGCCAGACCTCAGCCTGTTATAGACCTCAGCCTGTTATAGACCTCAGCCTGTTATAGACCTCAGCCTGTTATAGACCTCAGCCTGTTATAGACCTCAGCCTGTTACTGCTAGACCTCAGCAGCCTAGACCTCAGTTATAGACCTAGACCTCAGCCTGTTTAGACCTCAGCCTGTTATAGACCTCAGCCTGTTTAGACCTCAGCCTGTTATAGACCTCAGCCTGTTATAGACCTCAGCCTGTAGACCTCAGCCTGTTATAGACCTCAGCCTGTTATAGAGCCTGTTACTCAGCCTCAGCCTGTTATAGACCAGCCAGCCTGTTACTGCTAGACCTCAGCCTGTTATAGACCTCAGCCTGTTATAGACCTCAGCCTGTTATAGACCTCAGCCTGTTATAGACTCAGCTAGACCTCAGCCTGTTATAGACCTCAGCCTGTTATAGACCTCAGCCTAGACCTTATAGACCTCAGCCTGTTATAGACCTCAGCCTGTTACTGCTAGACCTCAGCCTGTTATAGACCTCAGCCTGTTACTGCTAGACCTCAGCATGTTATAGACCTCAGCCTGTTATAGACCTCAGCCTATTATAGAGCCTGTTATAGACCTCAGCCTGTTATAGACCTCAGCCTGTTATAGACCTCAGCCTAGACCTCAGCCTGTTATAGACCTCAGCCTGTTATAGACCTCAGCATGTTACTGCTAGACCTCAGCATGTTACTGCTAGACCTCAGCCTGTTATAGACCTCAGCCTGTTATAGATCAGCCTGTTATAGACCTCAGCCTGTTACTGCTAGACCTCAGCCTGTTATAGACCTCAGCCTGTTATAGACCTCAGCCTGTTATAGACCTCAGCCTGTTATAGACCTCAGCCTGTTATAGACCTCAGCCTGTTATAGACCTCAGCCTGTTATAGACCTCAGCCTGTTATAGACCTCAGCCTGTTATAGACCTCAGCCTGTTATAGACCTCAGCCTGTTATAGACCTCAGCATGTTACTGCTAGACCTCAGCCTGTTATAGACCTCAGCCTGTTTAGACCTCAGCCTGTTATAGACCTCAGCCTGTTACTGCTAGACCTCAGCCTGTTATAGAGCCTCAGCCTCAGCCTGTTATAGACCTCAGCCTGTTATAGACCTCAGCCTGTAATAGACTCAGCTAGACCTCAGCCTGTTATAGACCTCAGCCTGTTATAGACCTCAGCCTGTTATAGACCTCAGCTTGTTACTGCTAGACCTCAGCCTGTTATAGACCTCAGCCTGTTTAGACCTCAGCCTGTTATAGACCTCAGCCTGTTATAGACCTCAGCCTGTTATAGACCTCAGCCTGTTATAGACCTCAGCCTGTTTAGACCTCAGCCTGTTATAGAGCCTGTTATAGACCTCAGCCTGTTATAGACCTCAGCCTGTTATAGACCTCAGCCTGTTATAGACCTCAGCCTGTTATAGACCTCAGCCTGTTATAGACCTCAGCCTGTTATAGACCTCAGCCTGTTATAGACCTCAGCCTGTAATAGACCTCAGCCTGTTATAGAGCCTGTTATCAGCATGTTACTGCTAGACCTCAGCCTATTATAGACCAGCCTGTTATAGACCTCAGCCTGTTATAGACCTCAGCCTGTTAGACCTCAGCCTAGACCTCAGCCTGTTATAGACCTCAGCCTGTTATAGACCTCATAGACCTCAGCCTGTTATAGACCTCAGCCTGTTACTGCTAGACCTCAGCCTGTTATAGACCTCAGCCTGTTATAGACCTCAGCCTGTTATAGACCTCAGCCTGTTATAGACCTCAGCCTGTTATAGACCTCAGCCTGTTATTATAGACCTCAGCCCTGTTAGACCTCAGCCTAGACCTCAGCCTGTTACTAGACCTCAGCCTGTTATAGACCTCAGCCTGTTATAGACCTCAGCCTGTTATAGACCTCAGCCTGTTTAGACCTCAGCCTGTTATAGACCTCAGCCTGTTATAGACCTCAGCCTGTTATAGACCTCAGCCTGTTATAGACCTCAGCCTGTTACTGCTAGACCTCAGCCTCAGTTATAGACCTCAGCCTGTTATAGACCTCAGCCTGTTACTTAGACCTCAGCCTGACCTCAGCCTGTTATAGACCTCAGCCTGTTATCAGCCTGTTATAGACCTCAGCCTGTTATAGACCTCAGCCTGTTATAGACCTCAGCCTGTTATAGACCTCAGCCTGTTTAGACCTCAGCTGTTATAGACCTGTTATAGACCTCAGCCTGTTATAGACCTCAGCCTGTTATAGACCTCAGCCTGTTATAGACCTCAGCCTGTTATAGACCTCAGACCTCAGCCAGACCTCAGCCTGTTAGACCTCAGCTAGACCTCAGCCTGTTATAGACCTCAGCATGTTACTGCTAGACCTCAGCCTGTTATAGACCTCAGCCTGTTTAGACCTCAGCCTGTTATAGACCTCAGCCTGTTATAGACCTCAGCCTGTTATAGACCTAGACCTCAGCCTGTTATAGACCTCAGCATGTTACTGCTAGACCTCAGCCTGTTTAGACCTCAGCCTGTTATAGACCTCAGCCTGTTATAGACCTCAGCCTGTTATAGACCTCAGCCTGTTATAGACCTCAGCCTGTTATAGACCTCAGCCTGTTATAGACCTCAGCCAGCATGTTACTCAGCTGTTATAGACCTCAGCCTGTTATAGACCTCAGCCTGTTATAGACCTCAGCCTGTTATAGACCTCAGCCTGTTATAGACCTCAGCATGTTACTGCTAGACCTCAGCCTGTTATAGACCTCAGCCTGTTTAGACCTCAGCCTGTTATAGACCTCAGCCTGTTATACCTGCTGTTATAGACCTCAGCCTGTTATAGACCTCAGCCTGTTATAGACCTCAGCATGTTACTAGACCTCAGCCTGTTATAGACCTCAGCCTAGACCTTATAAACCTCAGCCTGTTATAGACCTCAGCCTGTTATAGACCTCAGCCTAGACCTCAGCCTGTTATAGACCTCAGCCTGTTACCTCAGCATGTTAGACCTCAGCCTGTTATAAACCTCAGCCCCTCAGCCTGTTATAGACCTCAGCCTGTCTCCTTCTACTTGACACTTAGACCCGTCTCCTGCTACTTGACCCGTCTACTGCTACTTGACCCGTCTCCTGCTACTTGACCCGTCTACTGCTACTTGACCCGTCTCCTGCTACTTGACCCGTCTACTGCTACTTGACCCGTCTCTTGCTACTTGACCAGTCTACTGCTACTTGACCCGTCTCTACTGCTACTTGACCAGTCTACTCTACTTGACCCGTCTCTACTGCTACTTGACAGTCTACTCTACTTGACCCGTCTCCTTCTACTTGACCCGTCCTGCTACTTGACACACCACTGAACAGATATACAGACATGTTAGTTAAAAGTATAAGGTTATGAGATCAAGAGCGAGAACCCAGGCTATAAATCATAATCTGTTTCCTGTGTTTGTTCCCTTTAATTCAAAACTTGATTTATTCTCTGATAATTCACACAAATAGAATAGAAATGTTTGTGTTCAGTGTCTGGATGAAATATATCAACTATATTATCTCCAGCTGAAATGTTAAAACACACCTGGACTGTGTTTAATAGTATTTGACACAATTTAATTTTAATTTTAATTCAGATTAATGTGTCTCTATGGTCCAGACCTCTATGTGTCTCTATGGTCCAGACCTCTATGTGTCTCTATGGTCCAGACCTCTATGTGTCTCTATGATCCAGACCTCTATGTGTCTCTATGGTCCAGACCTCTATGTGTCTCTATGGTCCAGACCTCTATGTGTCTCTATGGTCCAGACCTCTATGTGTCTCTATGGTCCAGACCTCTATGTGTCTCTATGATCCAGACCTCTATGTGTCTCTATGGTCCAGACCTCTATGTGTCTCTATGGTCCAGACCTCTATGTGTCTCTATGGTCCAGACCTCTATGTGTCTCTATGGTCCAGACCTCTATGTGTCTCTATGGTCCAGACCTCTATGTGTCTCTATGGTCCAGACCTCTATGTGTCTCTATGATCCAGACCTCTATGTGTCTCTATGGTCCAGACCTCTATGTGTCTCTATGGTCCAGACCTCTATGTGTCTCTATGATCCAGACCTCTATGTGTCTCTATGGTCCAGACCTCTATGTGTCTCTATGGTCCAGACCTCTATGTGTCTCTATGGTCCAGACCTCTATGTGTCTCTATGGTCCAGACCTCTATGTGTCTCTATGATCCAGACCTCTATGTGTCTCTATGATCCAGACCTCTATGTGTCTCTATGGTCCAGACCTCTATGTGTCTCTATGGTTCAGACCTCTATGTGTCTCTATGGTCCAGACCTCTATGTGTCTCTATGGTCCAGACCTCTATGTGTCTCTATGATCCAGACCTCTATGTGTCTCTATGATCCAGACCCTCTATGTGTCTCTATGGTCTAGACCTCTATGTGTCTCTATGATCCAGACCCTCTATGTGTCTCTATGGTCCAGACCTCTATGTGTCTCTATGATCCAGACCTCTATGTGTCTCTATGATCCAGACCTCTATGTGTCTCTATGGTCCAGACCTCTATGTGTCTCTATGGTCCAGACCTCTATGTGTCTCTATGGTCCAGACCTCTATGTGTCTCTATGGTCCAGACCTCTATGTGTCTCTATGGTCCAGACTTCTATGTGTCTCTATGGTCCAGACCTCTATGTGTCTCTATGGTCCAGACCTCTGTGTGTCTCTATGATCCAGACCTCTATGTGTCTCTATGGTCCAGACCTCTATGTGTCTCTATGGTCCAGACCTCTATGTGTCTCTATGGTCCAGACTTCTATGTGTCTCTATGGTCCAGACCTCTATGTGTCTCTATGGTCCAGACCTCTATGTGTCTCTATGGTCCAGACCTCTATGTGTCTCTATGGTCCAGACCTCTATGTGTCTCTATGGTCCAGACCTCTATGTGTCTCTATGGTCCAGACCCTCTATGTGTCTCTATGGTCCAGACCTCTATGTGTCTCTATGATCCAGACCTCTATGTGTCTCTATGATCCAGACCTCTATGTGTCTCTATGGTCCAGACCTCTATGTGTCTCTATGGTCCAGACCCTCTATGTGTCTCTATGATCCAGACCTCTATGTGTCTCTATGGTCCAGACCTCTATGTGTCTCTATGGTCCAGACCTCTATGTGTCTCTATGGTCCAGACCTCTATGTGTCTCTATGGTCCAGACCTCTATGTGTCTCTATGGTCCAGACCTCTATGTGTCTCTATGGTCCAGACCTCCATGTGTCTCTATGGTCCAGACCTCTATGTGTCTCTATGGTCCTGACCTCTATGTGTCTCTATGGTCCAGACCTCTATGTGTCTCTATGGTCCAGACCTCTATGTGTCTCTATGGTCCAGACCTCTATGTGTCTCTATGGTCCAGACCTCTATGTGTCTCTATGGTCCAGACCTCTATTTGTTTCTTGACATGAGAGTATCATGTAGTAGACCAAACCAAACCTATAAATGTTACATTGAACTGGGTGAATGGAATATGAATGACAGTCCTTTCAATATGCTCTAATAGAAATAAGGGCCGTGCTCATAAAAAAATAATATTCATCCTCCCTCATCTTAAAACGGCACCAACCGTCACTGGGATAGACACATATTAATGCTGACACACACACACACACACACAGGCGCACACACACACAAACACAGGCGCACACACACACACACACACACACACACACACACACACACACACACACACACACACACACACACACACACACACACACACACACACACACACACACACACACACACGCACAGGCACACGCACACACGGGAGGTATGCCGTGGCAGCACAACACTCTCTTCCTCACATGTATTTTTGCTCTTCAGTTCAAAATGTAATTTGGTTGTTGAAATATAAATGAACTACTCACACACACACACACACAGATATAAAGGATTTAATCAGATGACGTATGGATGCCGATCAGATGAAGAGTCTCATTGTTTTGTCCAAATGCATCACAGTCAAAATCAAATCAAATCAATCATTTACAGTTGGTCTTGGGAGGGAGGGGGGCTGGTCCAGGCATTATGATATATCTTTGAGTGAGTGACATTATATAGCATTGTATTGTATTCAATGTAACGATCCCTCCAGTGTCTAATGCTCCACCCGTCCAGGCCCCACGGTGACCG
The DNA here is from genome assembly GCF_023373465.1 of Oncorhynchus keta. Lineage (NCBI taxonomy): Eukaryota > Metazoa > Chordata > Actinopteri > Salmoniformes > Salmonidae > Oncorhynchus > Oncorhynchus keta. The sequence goes on along the minus strand of NC_068446.1, from coordinate 45,300,411 downwards.
GTACACAATGTGACCCAGTCTTAGGCTGGTAGGATTCATTCTTAGAATAGCAGATCTTATGTTAAAAAGAAACACAGAAGACGAAGAGTCAGATAACGATGATGAAGAGTACACGCGTCTTCAGCAGTGACGCTGAATATGAGGCTGTCCATTTAGTTCTCCTCCTCCTGTTTCCTTGTTGATTTGTTGTGTGTAACCCCAGAGATGAGCTGTACGGTGGCCTGAAGGGGACATCTGTGTAACCCCAGAGATGAGCTGTACGGTGGCCTGAAGGGGACATCTGTGTAACCCCAGAGATGAGCTGTACGGTGGCCTGAAGGGGACATCTGTGTAACCCCAGAGATGCTCTGTATGGTGGCCTGAAGGGGACATCTGTGTAACCCCAGAGATGCTCTGTACGGTGGCCTGAAGGGGACATCTGTGTAACCCCAGAGATGAGCTGTACGGTGGCCTGAAGGGGACATCTGTGTAACCCCAGAGATGAGCTGTACGGTGGCCTGAAGGGGACATCTGTGTAACCCCAGAGATGAGCTGTACGGTGGCCTGAAGGGGACATCTGTGTAACCCCAGAGATGAGCTGTACGGTGGCCTGAAGGGGACATTTGTCTCGCAATGTGCCTGCCTCCTGCCACAATACTGCTATAAAAAACTTCCTGGTTGTGACAGTTTACACAGGAAGCAGCTGAGCAGAGGAGCTTTGAGGAGGTAAAAAAACACCCTGGCCTTTTATAAATTGCTCATCCTAATATTTATATATTTATATATTTCTTAATTATTATTTTTTTTTAAACACATAGTTAATAAGTAGCATATTGTTTTAAAAAACGTGCACATTTCTCTCTTCCGACAAAACAACAGCAGATTCAAAAGTGTGGTAGATTTCCAACCTGCTCTGTGGTAGGATACACATGTATCCTCGATTCAAAGGTGGCTGGTGTAGGAGGGGAGGACAGTCTTCCGTTCACCTGCTAATTGATCGACACAGTCCTCAACCACATCGCTCTCCGGTTCACAGAAGACAGTCTTTTGGCCAAACGAGAATCTCCCTGTCACCCCACCTCTCTCTCACACACACACACACACACACACACACACACACACACACACACACACACACACACACACACACACACACACACACACACACACACACACACACGCACACGCACACGCACACACACACACACACACCACTCTCTGCCCCTTCCATTTAATTTTGCTCTCAGTTCAAAATCTAATTTGGTTGTTGAAATATAAAATATAAATGAACCTCTTCCTCTGGCTGCTGGAGTTCAGACAAAGGGTCTAGGCTGTATCCCATCTAGTCCTAACCCTGTCAGAGCCTAGGCAGATTCATGTTATTTACTCCAAGCTGTATCCCATCTAGTCCTAACCCAGGCAGATTCATGTTATTTACTCCAAGCTGTATCCCATCTAGTCCTAACCCTGTCAGAGCCCAGGCAGATTCATGTTATTTACTCCAAGCTGTATCCCATCTAGTCCTAACCCTGTCAGAGCCCAGGCAGATTCATGTTATTTACTCCAAGCTGTATCCCATCTAGTCCTAACCCAGGCAGATTCATGTTATTTACTCCAAGCTGTATCCCATCTAGTCCTAACCCTGTCAGAGCCCAGGCAGATTCATGTTATTTACTCCAAGCTGTATCCCATCTAGTCCTAACCCTGTCAGAGCCCAGGCAGATTCATGTTATTTACTCCAAGCTGTATCCCATCTAGTCCTAACCCTGTCAGAGCCCAGGCAGATTCATGTTATTTACTCCAAGCTGTATCCCATCTAGTCCTAACCCTGTCAGAGCCCAGGCAGATTCATGTTATTTACTCCAAGCTGTATCCCATCTAGTCCTAACCCTGTCAGAGCCCAGGCAGATTCATGTTATTTACTCCAAGCTGTATCCCATCTAGTCCTAACCCTGTCAGAGCCCAGGCAGATTCATGTTATTTACTCCAAGCTGTATCCCATCTAGTCCTAACCCTGTCAGAGCCCAGGCAGATTCATGTTATTTACTCCAAGCTGTATCCCATCTAGTCCTAACCCTGTCAGAGCCCAGGCAGATTCATGTTATTTACTCCAAGATTCTGTTATTTATCCAAGCTGTATCCCATCTAGTCCTAACCCTGTCAGAGCCCAGGCAGATTCATGTTATTTACTCCAAGCTGTATCCCATCTAGTCCTAACCCTGTCAGAGCCCAGGCAGATTCATGTTATTTACTCCAAGCTGTATCCCATCTAGTCCTAACCCTGTCAGAGCCCAGGCAGATTCATGTTATTTACTCCAAGCTGTATCCCATCTAGTCCTAACCCTGTCAGAGCCCAGGCAGATTCATGTTATTTACTCCAAGCTGTATCCCATCTAGTCCTAACCCTGTCAGAGCCCAGGCAGATTCATGTTATTTACTCCAAGCTGTATCCCATCTAGTCCTAACCCTGTCAGAGCCCAGGCAGATTCATGTTATTTACTCCAAGCTGTATCCCATCTAGTCCTAACCCTGTCAGAGCCCAGGCAGATTCATGTTATTTACTCCAAGCTGTATCCCATCTAGTCCTAACCCTGTCAGAGCCCAGGCAGATTCATGTTATTTACTCCAAGCTGTATCCCATCTAGTCCTAACCCTGTCAGAGCCCAGGCAGATTCATGTTATTTACTCCAAGCTGTATCCCATCTAGTCCTAACCCTGTCAGAGCCCAGGCAGATTCATGTTATTTACTCCAAGCTGTATCCCATCTAGTCCTAACCCTGTCAGAGCCCAGGCAGATTCATGTTATTTACTCCAAGCTGTATCCCATCTAGTCCTAACCCTGTCAGAGCCCAGGCAGATTCATGTTATTTACTCCAAGCTGTATCCCATCTAGTCCTAACCCTGTCAGAGCCCAGGCAGATTCATGTTATTTACTCCAAGCTGTATCCCATCTAGTCCTAACCCTGTCAGAGCCCAGGCAGATTCATGTTATTTACTCCAAGCTGTATCCCATCTAGTCCTAACCCTGTCAGAGCCCAGGCAGATTCATGTTATTTACTCCAAGCTGTATCCCATCTAGTCCTAACCCTGTCAGAGCCCAGGCAGATTCATGTTATTTACTCCAAGCTGTATCCCATCTAGTCCTAACCCTGTCAGAGCCCAGGCAGATTCATGTTATTTACTCCAAGCTGTATCCCATCTAGTCCTAACCCTGTCAGAGCCCAGGCAGATTCATGTTATTTACTCCAAGCTGTATCCCATCTAGTCCTAACCCTGTCAGAGCCCAGGCAGATTCATGTTATTTACTCCAAGCTGTATCCCATCTAGTCCTAACCCTGTCAGAGCCCAGGCAGATTCATGTTATTTACTCCAAGCTGTATCCCATCTAGTCCTAACCCTGTCAGAGCCCAGGCAGATTCATGTTATTTACTCCAAGCTGTATCCCATCTAGTCCTAACCCTGTCAGAGCCCAGGCAGATTCATGTTATTTACTCCAAGCTGTATCCCATCTAGTCCTAACCCTGTCAGAGCCCAGGCAGATTCATGTTATTTACTCCAAGCTGTATCCCATCTAGTCCTAACCCTGTCAGAGCCCAGGCAGATTCATGTTATTTACTCCAAGCTGTATCCCATCTAGTCCTAACCCTGTCAGAGCCCAGGTCAGATTCATGTTATTTACTCCAAGCTGTATCCCATCTAGTCCTAACCCTGTCAGAGCCCAGGCAGATTCATGTTATTTACTCCAAGCTGTATCCCATCTAGTCCTAACCCTGTCAGAGCCCAGGCAGATTCATGTTATTTACTCCAAGCTGTATCCATCTATCTAGTCCATGTTATTTAACTGTATCCCATCTAGTCCTAACCCTGTCAGAGCCCAGGCAGATTCATGTTATTTACTCCAAGCTGTATCCCATCTAGTCCTAACCCTGTCAGAGCCCAGGCAGATTCATGTTATTTACTCCAAGCTGTATCCCATCTAGTCCTAACCCTGTCAGAGCCCAGGCAGATTCATGTTATTTACTCCAAGCTGTATCCCATCTAGTCCTAACCCTGTCAGAGCCCAGGCAGATTCATGTTATTTACTCCAAGCTGTATCCCATCTAGTCCTAACCCTGTCAGAGCCCAGGCAGATTCATGTTATTTACTCCAAGCTGTATCCCATCTAGTCCTAACCCTGTCAGAGCCCAGGCAGATTCATGTTATTTACTCCAAGCTGTATCCCATCTAGTCCTAACCCTGTCAGAGCCCAGGCAGATTCATGTTATTTACTCCAAGCTGTATCCCATCTAGTCCTAATCCCCTAGTCCTAACCCAGAGCCCAGGCAGATTCATGTTATTTACTCCAAGCTGTATCCCATCTAGTCCTAACCCTGTCAGAGCCCAGGCAGATTCATGTTATTTACTCCAAGCTGTATCCCATCTAGTCCTAACCCTGTCAGAGCCCAGGCAGATTCATGTTATTTACTCCAAGCTGTATCCCATCTAGTCCTAACCCTGTCAGAGCCCAGGCAGATTCATGTTATTTACTCCAAGCTGTATCCCATCTAGTCCTAACCCTGTCAGAGCCCAGGCAGATTCATGTTATTTACTCCAAGCTGTATCCCATCTAGTCCTAACCCTGTCAGAGCCCAGGCAGATTCATGTTATTTACTCCAAGCTGTATCCCATCTAGTCCTAACCCCCTGTCAGAGCCCAGGCAGATTCATGTTATTTACTCCAAGCTGTATCCCATCTAGTCCTAACCCTGTCAGAGCCCAGGCAGATTCATGTTATTTACTCCAAGCTGTATCCCATCTAGTCCTAACCCTGTCAGAGTCAGAGCTGTATCCCAGTCCTAACCCTGTCAGAGCCCAGGCAGATTCATGTTATTTACTCCAAGCTGTATCCCATCTAGTCCTAACCCTGTCAGAGCCCAGGCAGATTCATGTTATTTACCCAAGCTGTATCCCATCTAGTCCTAATCAGAGCCCAGGCAGATTCATGTTATTTACTCCAAGCTGTATCCCATCTAGTCCTAACCCTGTCAGAGCCCAGGCAGATTCATGTTATTTACTCCAAGCTGTATCCCATCTAGTCCTAACCCTGTCAGAGCCCAGGCAGATTCATGTTATTTACTCCAAGCTGTATCCCATCTAGTCCTAACCCTGTCAGAGCCCAGGCAGATTCATGTTATTTACTCCAAGCTGTATCCCATCTAGTCCTAACCCTGTCAGAGCCCAGGCAGATTCATGTTATTTACTCCAAGCTGTATCCCATCTAGTCCTAACCCTGTCAGAGCCCAGGCAGATTCATGTTATTTACTCCAAGCTGTATCCCATCTAGTCCTAACCCTGTCAGAGCCCAGGCAGATTCATGTTATTTACTCCAAGCTGTATCCCATCTAGTCCTAACCCTGTCAGAGCCCAGGCAGATTCATGTTATTTACTCCAAGCTGTATCCCATCTAGTCCTAACCCTGTCAGAGCCCAGGCAGATTCATGTTATTTACTCCAAGCTGTATCCCATCTAGTCCTAACCCTGTCAGAGCCCAGGCAGATTCATGTTATTTACTCCAAGCTGTATCCCATCTAGTCCTAACCCTGTCAGAGCCCAGGCAGATTCATGTTATTTACTCCAAGCTGTATCCCATCTAGTCCTAACCCTGTCAGAGCCCAGGCAGATTCATGTTATTTACTCCAAGCTGTATCCCATCTAGTCCTAACCCTGTCAGAGCCCAGGCAGATTCATGTTATTTACTCCAAGCTGTATCCCATCTAGTCCTAACCCTGTCAGAGCCCAGGCAGATTCATGTTATTTACTCCAAGCTGTATCCCATCTAGTCCTAACCCTGTCAGAGCCCAGGCAGATTCATGTTATTTACTCCAAGCTGTATCCCATCTAGTCCTAACCCTGTCAGAGCCCAGGCAGATTCATGTTATTTACTCCAAGCTGTATCCCATCTAGTCCTAACCCTGTCAGAGTTATTTACCCAAGCTGTATCCCATCTAGTCCTAACCCTGTCAGAGCCCAGGCAGATTCATGTTATTTACTCCAAGCTGTATCCCATCTAGTCCTAACCCTGTCAGAGCCCAGGCAGATTCATGTTATTTACTCCAAGCTGTATCCCATCTAGTCCTAACCCTGTCAGAGCCCAGGCAGATTCATGTTATTTACTCCAAGCTGTATCCCATCTAGTCCTAACCCTGTCAGAGCCCAGGCAGATTCATGTTATTTACTCCAAGCTGTATCCCATCTAGTCCTAACCCTGTCAGAGCCCAGGCAGATTCATGTTATTTACTCCAAGCTGTATCCCATCTAGTCCTAACCCTGTCAGAGCCCAGGCAGATTCATGTTATTTACTCCAAGCTGTATCCCATCTAGTCCTAACCCTGTCAGAGCCCAGGCAGATTCATGTTATTTACTCCAAGCTGTATCCCATCTAGTCCTAACCCTGTCAGAGCCCAGGCAGATTCATGTTATTTACTCCAAGCTGTATC